>NC_068454.1:31482935-31487935 GCF_023373465.1 Oncorhynchus keta
CGAGAGCGAGAGCGAGAGAGAGAGAGAGATACGGTCGTTCTCAAATACAGATAGAACAATACTCGTTGAAATAAAATTGTGTACTCACAGTGCAGCCTCCTTCTCCTTCTCTGCCTGCACCCCTTCACTCTCTGGCTCCAGAGCCTGACGTCGCCTTCACAACACACACACACAGCAGAAAAATATTAAGACATTCTCCAATATACCATTTTTTCTGACAATAGCTTATGCAAAAATAAAACCTATGGGAAAAGTGGGGTTTAGATGGACCCTCCATCTAGAATTCAGGATTCGTATTCAGGGTCATCAGGTGTTTACAGCTGTGCTAAATGTCCCGGTATTAAGACTACTCAGGGGTGTGAACACTGGACAAGACTATGCAGCAGACTTCGGATGGACATTTGAAATGACTTCACTATTCAAATAATATTAGAAAATTTCTTTGGCTATCCAGATAGGTTTTTGACTGGTATCCTCTGGTAGTTTTCAGCTAACAGTCAGCAACAGTGACAGCGATGTCTGATGTCCACTGTGATAGAGTCCGTTTCAGAAACGTTCTGCATTGATCTGTGTCAGGTATTGTGAAATCTCCGTTAGATGTGTGTCTGTTATCACTGGGCTATTTGAAGAAAATACAATAGGCTACCGTTGTCAGGGCTGACTGGAGGGTGAAATGCACTGGATGCCTTTTCATCTAAAGCGCAACAGGAGAGAAAATTAACTTGAAAATAAAACTTTGTGCGTCCTCAGAACTGTAGGCTGTTGACAGTGCTAACTATAAAAATGTATAATCACACGCGATCGAATACGAACGCCCATTCGGATATTCGAATAACTGTGCCCATCCCGAGTACGTACAGACACCTAGTTAGTTCATAGTGAGTCATCTTTAACGAATCTCTCCTCATTGGTCTTTCAAGCATCCACGTGGGTTTGTATCTTCCTGATAACCAATGAGGGGACTTTCAGGGCATCGAGCCTCTCAATTAGAACCATGTTCTAATTAGCACTTGGCTACGCAGACACTCGTTCACATGAGCGAGCGGTGTGGGTGAAATTATTGAATAACAAGTGCACGTTTATTTTGCAAAGCTTGTGCACGCATCGTGGCAGGTGAGGTGTGCATTTAAGGCAAATGTTCACTTAGACATGCATTGCTGTAAATGGGAGACTAAGTGGGAATTTTACTCTAATGCGGAAGTTAGGATTCGTCACTAAGTCTGGTCAGGGAGCTTCACCTTCTGTCCAGGTCGGAGGCAGCTGCGTAGTGCAGGGCAGAGCGCCCCCACTGGTCAGTGGCATTAATGCAGGTCCCACACGACACCAGGGTCTCCAGGCACTGATAGTGACGACTGGCAGCCGCATAGTGGAGAGGGGTCCTGGAGAGAGAGAGAGAGAGAGAGAGAGAGACACACACAGAGAGATGGCCAGACACACACAGAGAGATGGCCAGACACACACAGAGAGATGGCCAGACACACACAGAAGGACAGCGTAAATGCCTGCACATTGATTTGAGTCACACTTTAGAGATCTAAAAAGGTTGAAGAGAGTTAACTAAAGTGTTGAGTCAGAGGACTGAGGAAATGGCTGTGACCACACAAACACACCTACACAGGAACTGGAGAGAGGAACTGACAGAAAAAGACCACAAACGGATGTAGCCCCCACTCTAAGCTCCGTTCTCTTTCTCCAAGATCTCCTTTCAGCAGGGTCTTCAGCTCAGTAAGAACCAGCTTTCAACAACTGTCGTCCATACACACCAATTCACTGTCCCCACTAAAGCCCCGTTCATCTGGCCCTACCTCAGACCTCCCCCACCCTTCTACTTGTCCTCTAAGAGAACTCACCTGCCACACTTGTCCCTCCGGTTGTGGTCCCCACCGCTGCTCAGAAGCAACTTCACACACTCCACATTACTGCAGAACGAAACAGAGGGAGAGGAAGAGGAGAAGACATTTTAGAATCATGACAAATTCTGTTTTGAAGAGTACAGTGACATGAAGCTAAATGTACAGACACAAACACCCGATGAAGCCCTTCTGACAGAAATGTTGAAATAATGTACAGGAGCATACACAATAGTGTGCAGGTATTTATCTTACTCACACACACACACACACACACACACTCACCCCCCGGCGGCGGCAGCATGTAGACAGGTCCTCCCCAGTGCGTCTGGGGTGTGGATCTGGAAGCCTGCAGACAGAGCCGAGGACGAGGGGTCGTTACTGAGGGGACACATTATGCTATACCTCCTTCCTACAGGGGGTGATGTACACAGAGAGAGAGGCAACATACAGCCACATAGCAGGGAAAACAGACAGAGGAAGAAAATGGGAGAGACACAAAGGACAGGGAGGTGAAGAAAGAGACGGCTGTTAACGCAGGAAAACACACAGGATTACAAGGTGAGAGACAGGCAGGCTAGAAAACACACATGCTGAGATAGTCTAATACTCTTACTTCTACACGTACTTATACTCTGGAAGCACACAAAACAGAAAAAGAGAGAAAGACTGTAGGCAGGGGAAGCATGCTATAAGTTAAGGAGTGTTCGTGCAGAGTTATATTTGCATCCCCATCACGCTGCCACACTTTGGTCCTGCCTAGAATCTGAGTTATGCTGGGTCAAACCATTCTAGTCAATTAAGGGGGAGGGGGGTTAACAGCTATGGATACTGAAGGCTATGAATATTGCCCTTAAACCACACCTCTAACCCTGAGGTTCAAGCCAGCTGTCTCCTCAGCACAAATAAAACTGTGCAGCTGCACAGAGTGCTCCAGCTCATGTAAATCACTCAACATCAAAGGCCTTCCTTTGTTGTTTTCCTACAGTAGAGGCCTCAGAGCCCTCACAGAGCTCAATTTCCTGCTACCGTATGTGTCTGACCCCACAGTCAAATGAAACTGCACAGCTCCTTTCAAACAGAGCCTGAGACTTGCAGACTGGAGCCAAAATTGTCTCTAGATAGAGGTTTGCCAGTATGTATCAAACAATCAGGTCTCTTATTTGAAGAGGAGCACTGGCTTAGCCAAATTCTTGTCTGCAAGGAGAGAAACCGCTAGAAATGCCTGATCAGACCATCTCTGTATGCTGGCCCAATGCCTGATCAGACCATCTCTATATGATGGCCCAATGCCTGATCAGACCATCTCTGTATGCTGGCCCAATGCCTGATCAGACCATCTCTTTATGCTGGCCCAGTGCCTGATCAGACTATCTCTGTATGCTGGCCCAATGCCTGATCAGACCATCTCTGTATGCTGGCCCAATGCTTGATCAGATCATCTCTGCATGCTGGCCCAATGCCTGATCAGATCATCTCTGTATGCTGGCCCAGTGCTTGATCAGATCATCTCTGAATGCTGGCCCAATGCTTGATCAGATCATCTCTGTATGCTGGCCCAATGCCTGATCAGACCATCTCTGTATGCTAGCCCAATGCCTGACCATCTCTGTATGCTGGCCCAATGCCTGATCAGATCATCTCTGTATGCTGGCCCAATGCCTGATCAGATCATCTCTGTATGCTGGCCCAATGCCTGATCAGACCATCTCTGTATGCTGGCCCAATGCCTGATCAGACCATATCTGTATGCTGGCCCAATGCCTGATCAGACCATCTCTGTATGCTGGCCCAATGCCTGACCAGACCATCTCTGTATGCTGGCCCAATGCCTGATCAGACCATCTCTGTATGCTGGCCCAATGCCTGATCAGACCAACTCTGTATGCTGGCCCAATGCCTGATCAGACCATCTCTGTATGCTGGCCCAATGCCTGATCAGACCATCTCTGTATGCTGGCCCAATGCCTGATCAGATCATCTCTGTATGCTGGCCCAATGCCTGATCAGATCATCTCTGTATGCGGGGCCCAATGCTTGATCAGATCATCTCTGAATGCTGGCCCAATGCTTGATCAGATCATCTCTGCATGCTGGCCCAATGCCTGATCAGACAATCTCTGTATGCTGGCCCAATGCCTGATCAGATCATCACTGTATGCTGGCCCAATGCCTGATCAGATCATCTCTGTATGCTGGCCCAATGCCTGATCAGATCATCTCTGTATGCTGGCCCAATGCCTGATCAGACCATCTCTGAATGCTGGCCCAATGCCTGATCAGACCATCTCTGTATGCTGGCCCAATGCCTGATCAGACCATCTCTGTATGCTGGCCCAATGCTTGATCAGATCATCTCTGTATGCTGGCCCAATGCTTGATCAGATCATCTCTGAATGCTGGCACAATGCTTGATCAGATCATCTCTGTATGCTGGCCCAATGCCTGATCAGACAATCTCTGTATGCTGGCCCAATGCCTGATCAGATCATCTCTGTATGCTGGCCCAATGCCTGATCAGAGCATCTCTGTATGCTGTCCCAATGCCTGATCAGATCATCTCTGTATGTTGGCCCAATGCCTGATCAGATCATCTCTGTATGTTGGCCCAATGCCTGATCAGATCATCTCTGTATGCTGGCCCAATGCTTGATCAGATCATCTCTGAATGCTGGCACAATGCTTGATCAGATCATCTCTGTATGCTGGCCCAATGCCTGATCAGACAATCTCTGTATGCTGGCCCAATGCCTGATCAGATCATCTCTGTATGCTGGCCCAATGCCTGATCAGAGCATCTCTGTATGCTGTCCCAATGCCTGATCAGATCATCTCTGTATGTTGGCCCAATGCCTGATCAGATCATCTCTGTATGTTGGCCCAATGCCTGATCAGATCATCTCTGTATGCTGGCCCAATACCTGATCAGATCATCTCTGTATGCTGGCCCAATGCCTGATCAGACCATCTCTGTATGCTGGCCCAATGCCTGACCAGACCATCTCTGTATGCTGGCCCAATGCCTGATCAGATCATCTCTGTATGCTGGCCCAATGCCTGATCAGACCATCTCTGTATGCTGGCCCAATGCCTGATCAGACCATCTCTGTATGCTGGCCCAATGCCTGATCAGATCATCTCTGTATGCTG